>NC_039270.1:11443426-11490926 GCF_003368295.1 Carassius auratus | reverse complement strand
TATATATATATATATATACATATATATTATTATTATTATTATTATTATTATTATTATTTATTATGTGTTATTGTTATTTTATTTTCATTTATTAATCCTTTATCCTCAGATGTGGCTGTTGGGGCACCTGGCTCTGGTGAAGGTGGTCAAGTGTTTATTTACCTGGGTCAGAGCGATGGCTTGACCAACCAGTATGTTCAGCTCATCGAGAGCCCATTTAAGACCCTCAAAGATCCTCCGATGTTTGGCTTCAGCATGAGAGGAGGGACAGATATTGATAATAATGGATATCCAGGTATGTGATATATTCCTTCAAAATACTGGAAAGAGCCATGCTCATTTCTTCTCTAGAACTGAAAAGAGGAAAAATCGACAATACAATGAGATACATGAAATACATAAAGCCATAATAAAAGTATGTTGAAACGTTTTGTTTGGATCTCCATTTGTGTTCACTGGAAGAAAGAAAGTACTTTAGGTTTGGACATTTTGAGGGTGAAATGAGATTACATTTTTGGGGTGAACCATCCCTTTAAATTGAAATCTCAAATGTTTTATTTCGTTACATTTCTTAATTTTGTCTCCAACCATTGTCAGCAAATGCTAGCTCTTTTCCGCAGAAGCCTGGGACCACTGTGTCTCCTCCCATTACCTTCCATTAAAATCTGACCAGTAAACCTCAGCTGGGTCACTGCCTCAAAATACCACAACCTTTCCAACAACCCCATAAAGCCACCTACAGTATGAGTCATGCTTAGAGTACAAACCCCACAAATAACCAAATGGTAAAGTCAACCAAAGCTTTAGAGATTGTCCTCAAAGTTTGAATGTCTGTTGTGAACAATCTCCACATAAGAGCCCTTTCCCTCAATCCCTTGTGAGGAGCGAAGGGCTGTCTGGGCACCATGAGACAGGAATGCTTTAGTCAGTGCCACAGCCCTCTTATTACAGATATAAATGGAAACGGGCTCTGACACTGGGGTCCAGTGTGGACATGGCAATGCTTTTTGACACACAGCACCTCAAGCTCTTGAGAGGGACTCTTGGCGCTCTTTATCTCACTCTCTGTCTGTGGGGGCCGATATGTTAGGTCACTTCTGCCAGACAAAGTAGTCCCCACACTTCCTTTCCTCCAGTTTAACATGACTGCCATGTACCTCAATCCCTCTTTTACTCACTTTGATTTCGCTGGTACAGCCATTCTAGATTTCAAGGTATATATGCTTTGGTTTTCCCCCCTTTAGATCTCATTATTGGCGCTTGGGGTGCAAGCAAAGCGGCAGTCTACAGGTACCAGTTCAATCTAATCCAGATAACTGCAAAAAAAAAAACTAAATGCCTTTTTGTAATCATCGTAATCAATATATTTTCAGTATATTGGTCTAAACCAGAGGTTCTCAACTGGTTTTTAATTCAGGACCTGGATTTTGCATTGGACATCAAATGGTGAACGAACACAATAAAAAAATTAAAAATTAAAAATTAAAAAAACTGTGAAATCTCTTAAAGATAAAATAACAATTATGAATTAAATAGATAAAACATGAGCAATAATTAATATATTCATTAAAATACAACCAATAATGTATTTGTTTATTTAATAATAATATCTATTGATGAATTAATTCATTAATATTACCATGAAAATATCCATATAACACACCACAGAATTATATGCCCACTTGTATATAGTCTATATGCGTGACCATGGACCACAAAACCAATCTTAAGGGTAAATTTTTTACGTGAGCCAGGCTTAATACATTAGCTTTCGGGTGATGTATGGTTTGTTATGATAGGACAATATTTGGTTGATATACAACTTTTTTTGAAAATCTGGAATCTGAGTGCAAAAATATCTAAATATTGAGAAATTGCATTTAAAATGATCCAAATGAAGTTCTTAGTAATGCATAATATTATTTAAAAAAAGCTTTTCGATTTATATTTACGGTAAGAAATTTACAAAATATCTTCATTGAACATGATCTTTATTTAATGTCCTAATGATTTTTGGCATTAAAGAAAAATTTATAATTTTGACCTATGATGTATTGTTGGCTATTGCTACAAATATAACGTTTTACTTATGACTGGTTTTGTGCTCCAGGGTCACATATACACTACTTAAAAAAACAATAATAATGCCAAATTTCACAATACTCTGGGAAATAAAAATGCTATAGAGTTTGATGGTACACACAGTCTTTGATATTAACAGCTAAATTTAGCATTTTTTTTCCCTGCTGTGGGTCGGAAACCACCAGTTGAGAACCACTGATGTGATTCTGCTTGTTGGATCAATATCGTGTTTGACTTTATCAGGGCACAAGCTGTAGTGAGGACACAGGCTCGAGTCTCATTCTTCCCTGATCTTTTGAACCCCGAAGACAAATTCTGTCAACTCCACCAGAGCAGCACCTTCATTACTTGGTAATGCATCTGAAGAGATAGCTTCATGTCATCATGATTCAAGTGGCTGACATTCATGCTTGATTAGTCAGCCATGAAAAGCTTCTCAAGGATTAGCAGAGTTTGGGTCAGCAATGGTACAGTAAGCTATTGATTGCACCCACGTCTTTTTTTAAGGACTAACGCACAATCACAATGCATCAAGGACATTCACTGATCAGTGATGTAATCCATATTTTCTGCATGCTTTGAATTCACACCCACATAGCTGCAGTACTTCTATGGAATATTTATAATAAGCACTGGTTTTCTCTTTCCCATAGCTTTATAATTATGGCATGCATCAGTGTTTCTGGCCACAGGATTCCTGAGGAGATTGGTATGTGATACATATGAAATTATATATATATGCCAAGTTCTATCATGAAACCCTATGGCTCAGGCTGAGAGGTCGAGAGTTGTCATGATGGATAGATAAAAACTAAAGCATTAGCATTGAAGAATGTTACTTTTAAATTCAGCTTATTGTACATATAAAGGGTCTTAAAAGAAAATACTGTATGTGGGTGTATTGAATGCATCATCAAAGATTTGCAGGTTTTTTGCTGTTTGCAACATATTTTTTGTAGTGCTGAACACAGAGCTTCAGCTGGACAGGATGAAGCAGAGCATGGCCAGACGAACCCTCCTACTGGACTCCAACCAGCCGTACACTTACTTCGAGCTCTCAGTGGGGAGAAGCTCAGCAGATGTCTGCAGGAACTTCACGGCCTACCTACTGGTGTGTTTCATCCTCTTCAACTATTTTTCAAAACATTGATGTGCAGGAACTGAGACTTGTTTATGAGAAGCACGAGTCCTGTGACCTTCACGTCGCAGAACACTGAATGTTTTGAGTGCTGTTGAGAGCAAAACAATTATATACACTCATAAATTAGATCTAGTTAGCGCCAAGGACGAACCCAAATGCTTTTGTGCTCCCAACTGCACAACAGGTAATTCGTGTGATTTTCTTGCTATTATCAAATTCTCTCACTTATCCTTTTTTGTCATTTAAAATGCAAGCTGTTTTTTCAGTGGGTAATCTTTCATCTCATTTTGTTCCTTTTGTAGCCTGAGTTTAAGGACAAGCTGAGTCCAATCTTCATCTCAGTAAACTACAGCCTGGCTGACTCCCAAGATGCAGTGCTGCATGGACAAACTGTGGCCATTGGACAGGTGAAGGCTGGAATATATTGTTTTTGTCATTAGAGCGACACATACACATTTATATGAACCTGTTGAAAGCTTTTGTTGTATCTAGACACGGATAATACTAAACTGTGGTCCAGACAACATCTGTATACCAGACCTGAGGTTGAAGGCAGTAGCGTAAGTTCCTTTGTTTTCTTGTTACTGTTATAGTTATAAATGGGTTGCAGACAAGTAAACATTTATCAAAAACAGGTCAACACAGCCAATCCTGATCGGAGATGAGAATCCAGCGCTGCTGATTATCGAGGCTGAGAATCAAGGGGAGGGAGCGTATGAGACTGAGCTATATATCAGCCCGCCGGCACACACGCATTATCAGGGTGTTGTGAGCAACCAGGAGGTGAGGGTTTAGTCACTTCCTGTTTGTTGCAGACAGGATCACAAGTTACATCAATTCCTATCATGCTGTTGTGTGAACAGACCATTACTGTTTTATTCTGAGAAATGTATATCAGTTCACTTACACAAAAGCAACAATGTTTAGTGATGTGCCTTGAGGTGTTTTCACATTAGTGAATTTTTGGCATCATTTTGTGGGCAGAAATGTCCATTATCAAGTGTAGCAATACACGAAGCACAGCTCAAATAGAAGTCACTTTTAAATTATGTTGGACAAACTTGAACCCAGTGCAAAATCTTTCCATTCGCATGGATTCCTATTGAAAATGAAAAATTATGAAAATTCACTGAACAACAGTAAATGTGACAAGAGTCAGTTGGTTCAGTCGGAGCTATTTTGTATTGAAATATTTATGAATTTATTTTGCTATTATTAATTTTGAGTAATTTTTTTAACAATTGTATGTGCTTTTGTTTTTATCTATCTGTCTGTCTGTCTTTTAGTGTGAATGTGTGTGTGTCTATATATATATATGTGTGTGTGTGTGTGTGTGTGTGTGTGTGTGTGTGTATGTATGTATACTCACACACACATGACATGGAGGTTTAAAGTCTAATAGTTATGTTATATATTCATTGTGTGTGTGTGTGTGTGTGTGTGTGTGTATTGGCCAGACAACTAGAGCAAGCCTAACAAATGACATCTGACTGTCCTCTTTCTGTCATCACTCTTCTTTTATGTTCATGTGAATGGTAGCATTATTGCTGGGTTGAGTCACGTTGAGGTGTAAAATGTGTTGTGCAGGACTTCACTCACTTGGCGTGCGGTCAGAAAAAGGAGAACGGCTCAGTCATGGTGGTTTGTGATCTGGGAAACCCCATGGAGGCTGGACACCAGGTCAGGGTGACATGATCAACATAATAACCCACCTTGGGTGACCATTCATGTTCAGCCTGTCAAGAACATTTCACTCTCTGTTGTTTTCAGCTGAAAGCCGGTCTCTTCTTCAGCATGGGTGGCCTGGAACAGGTGGAGAACCACATCACATTCCAAATGCAAATACGAAGGTGTGAACATTCATATACACAAACCATCTGTGCTGTTAACAAGACAGAACAAAATGATGTCCCTGTTTTGCTAGCTTGTCTGCTCCATATGAAACATTAAACTGTTCTAGTATGTAGTATATTTTTGCATGATAACAACAATCATTATCTTCTGTTTCTTCTTATTGATCTCTCTTATTGTTTTCAGTAAGAACAGCCAGAACCCCGACAGTAACCTGGTCCAACTGCAGGTTGAAGTTAATGCCGTAGCTTCCCTGGAGATGCGTGGGTTAGTGCTGCTGCCATTTTCTCATATCATTTTGTTTCCCCCATTACAAAAAAGCACTGAAACTGAAGGGAGATTATGATGTGTTGGCTAAAAAGTAGAGTCGAAGCAACCTTTTCATTTTTGTGATTTTTATGATGAAGTACTAAAATAATACAACTAAACAAAAACCTTAAAAACTATATGGACATATTTTTAAAAAATTATAATAAAAAAAACTAATAAAAATGATAAACACAAAAAATTCAAATTTTAACGAAATCTGTAACTGTATATATGACACTAAATTAACTGTTACAGAGTCTCTTCTCCAGTTGACTGTGTCTTGCCTATTGCTAAATGGGAGCAGAAGGATTTCCCAAAAGACTTGGATGAAGTAGGCCCACTCGTAGAGCATGTATATGAGGTAATACACTCAGTCTAGGATTACAGTTAACACCTTCACTTAAGTGGTTTGGCGATACTAATGCACAAGTTTTTACTCCCCTGTCTCAGCTAAGAAACATGGGTCCCAGTCCAGTCAACGTAAAGCTTACACTGGAGTTTCCTGTTTCACAAAATGAGTCCAATCTGCTGTATGTGTTTGCTAATGCCTCTGAAGAGCTCATCTCCTGTCAGACTGACTACTCCAACATCGACCCACGTGGGGTGAGAGTGCCCCCTACTGACCATCATTTCTAAATTAAACTCTCGAAACAAGTCATTTGTCAGCAGATATAATCGTAACACACTTTGTTTATACTATTTAAAAAAGCACACCAATATCTGTAAATGCTGGATTTTACCCTAACAACAGTTTACTGTGGCGGTACCGTAGTTCAGTACAGTATTACCATTTATTTGAATGCATGCTACAGTATATTGATACTGATAATGATCCCGAATGATTATTATAATCATAATCATTATTTTTGGATTTTACATATCACTCCAAGATACTGTGGTATAACTATGGAACAATGTAAAAAAAAAAAAAAAGGAAATAACTGCTACCTTTCCTATTTATTTTGGTCCACAGTTAGTAAAGTTGGAGCCTTCCAGCACCCATGTTCATCATTTCAACAAACGCGACCTGTCACAGAAAGCAGAACATGAACAGCAATGGCAAAATACTGTCCATGTGGTACGGTTTGGAATAATTAATCAAATTATAACCCGTAAAAACAGTAATATTATGAGACGTTATTGCAATTAAAAACACCTGTTCTATAATTTGAGATATTTTCACATGTATTATATTCCTGTGATGCAAAGCTGAATTTCAAGCAACCATTACTCCAGTCTTCTGTCACATGATGAAAAAAAGTTACAGTGAAAGTTACGTGACATTCAGCCAAGTATGGTGACCCATACCCAGAATTTGTGCTCTGCAACCCCCTGCAGTTGGGGGTTCAATGCCTTGCTCAAGGGCACCTCAGTCGTGGTATTGAAGGTGGAGAGAGAACTGTACATGCACTCCCCCCACCCACAATTCCTGTCGGCCTGAGACTCAAACTCACAACCCTTCAATTAGGAGTCCGACTCTTTAACCATTAGGCCACGACTTCCCCTAATGATCACACAGAAATTATACCAATACACTGTAAAAAAATAAAAAAAACCTCTCCGTCTAAAAGTTTACATTTTTTAATTGGCCTAATTTAATTTATAAAATTAAATTCACACTTATTCAGTTTGGCCAAATGAAACATTTAGATGTCATCATTTGAGATAACTTATGTCTTTTTCTTAATTTTATTAATGTTGAAAACCGTTTCGGTGCTTAATATTTTTGTAGAAACTTAAATCGTCTTTTTTCAGAATACTTTGATGTATAGAAAGTTCAAAAGAATAGCAATTTGCAACAATAAAACAATTTCTTTTTTTTTTTTCTTTTTTTTTTATTATTATTATTATTTTTGCCAGTAGAGGGTGATATCAAAGACTGGTCCCTTTTATTACCAGTAGCTATTTATTCATAGAGATGTGGATAATTCTACAGTTTAAACACATACGTAGCTTGTGCAAATGCCTCCATCTTTCATGTGACATATTGTTATTTCTGTCACTGTGCAGAACTGCTCTAGTGGTGACCAGTGTCTCCAGTTTGAGTGTGAAGCTGCGGGACTGCAGAGAGATGAGAGGGCCATAGTGAGAGTGATGAGCAGACTGTGGGTACAAACCTTCTTAAAGGTGGGTAAACTTTAAAGCCCAAACATTAGGCATTTGATGAAATCCTCTGATATTCATAGCTCTTTCTGTCTCCGTTTCTATCTCCATTTGCCGCCCAGAGACCATACGTAAATTTCGTTCTTCACTCCACGGCTCACTATGAGGTGGCAGATGTGCCCTCAAAAATCCAGCCAGATGTGCTGCCCAGAGGAAAAGCAGAGGTGAGACATTAGTTCTTTGGTTTGTATCATCAAATATAAGCAACTCCTCTTAAATTAAAACTCCTTGTAAATCTATTTAGACACATACAAATATAGTATGGAGACGCCCAGATGGACAAGAAGAGGTACCTGTGTGGTGGATAGTAGTGTCAGTCATCGCTGGACTGCTTCTACTGGCTGCACTGAGCACCATCTTCTGGAAGGTACTTCTAGCTGGTGAACAGCAGAGGGTGCTTTGTCCCATACAGAGCTCCTGGCCAGCAACAAACAAAGCATATCAGTGTTAAACAGATATATGTATGCTAACCACATACATCTCCATTGAATTTAACAAAAACACTGTATGTTTAAGGTGGGTTTCTTCAAGCGTAACCGTCCTCCATGTGACGATGATGGCGAGGACGTGCAGCAACTGAGTGCAGAACCTAACGAGACATCTTGATGAGTCATCACAATTATTGTTTTGTTTTGTTTTTTTGCTTAAGTTTGTTTGCTAATTTCATTCTATTTTTCCATAATTGCATTAAATATGTAGGTTATAAAGCCAGCATTTTGGGATCATTTGAATGAAGTCTCTCATGCTCACCAAAGCTACATTTAGTTGAACTAAACAGTAATAATGATCAATTTTTATTTTATTTTAATATATTTCATTTATTCCTGTGATGCAAAGCTGAATTTTCAGCATCATTACTGTAGTATTCGATGTCACATTATCCTTTAGCAATCTAAAATGGTTTATATTCAGGCAGAAATAAAAGATACACTGACACTCATGGCTTGCATTTCAATTATGTTAAAGAAATGAAGATGAATATGTAGATAAATGAGCATTGACTCCAACCTACTGCCCTTATTAGTAACATTTGAAGTATTTCAGATGGGTGAGGATGCATTTTGATAACATCAGTCATAATCAGATCAGTGAGCTGTAGAACAGACAGACTATGAACACTCAGCCTTATTCAGAAACCATTGTTATTTAAACTGTCACATTCATTTAATAAATCTAAGAACAATCTGCACCAAAATCCATTATGCTTATGTTTCACTTATTGTAAGTCATTTCATTTCTGCTGTTTTTCCTTGTTATTGTTGTTTTTGTCAGTCATTATATTGTCTCGCCGGCACTGAAGTGTGTAATCACAATGGTTTGGGTTCAAGTGAGAAATTAGATATTTGTTTGTGAGCACAGCTTAAGGATATGAGTAAATTTTCATGACTAGTGAGGCAAAAACAGTGAACTCTGTATGGATTAGAATCACGTAACTTGTTATCATAAAACTATGGTGTGTGGCTGTTAGAAGTGCACTCAGTAGTTTACGTTTAGCTGAAGCCTTGGGTGAGTCATTTTAATCATATTTCTCAAACATGCTGTTCATTTATTTGTGTAAAGCTTCATTTATTAGAAAATAAATACAAATAATGAGTAGAGCCTTAAAGGAGCAGTTAACTAATAACTGAGGGGTTGCTGAAAATTTGATTCAAATCACATAAGTAAATGAGTCTGTTTCTTGACTATAAAGATCCACTTGTTCCTCAGTGGATCTTCAGCAGTGAATGGGTGCCGTCAGAATGGGAGTCCAAACAGCTGATAAAAACATCACATCAGTTCATAAGTAATCCATGTGACTTCAGCTCATCACTAAATATACTGTGAAGCAAAAAAAACTGCATGTTTGTAAAAAACAAATACATCATTAAGACATTTAATCTGTAAATCATTGCTTCTGGCTGAAATACCAGTCCTCTATTCATAATATTGGGGTGAAAAAAAGGTTTCTCCTGATTTAGGAATAATGGGCTTAAATCAAGCACCGTTTACAAATGAAAACCATCCTAAACAGTTCCAAACAAATATACTGGTGTGGGAGGATAACAGGGGATGGACTTTTTCACTGGAGGAATCATTATTATGTTGACCTAGCCCTATCATTAATTCATATTTTGTCCAGAAGCAATGTTTTAAAGATGTTTAAGTTTTAAGAATGTTCCTTACAAACATGCTACTTTTCACTTCACAAGGCATTAACTATAGTTGGACTGGATTTGTGTGGATTAGTGTGTTTAGAGTTTAGAGGCTCGATTGGTGAGCAAGTGATGTAATGCTAAATTTCTCCAAGTCTGTTCTGATGAAGAAACAAATTCACCTAGGTCTACATCATGGATTGCCTGAGGGTGAGTTCATTTTCAGTCAGTTTTCATTTATGTCTGGGCAGAAGAACGCTGGAAACGGCCTTCAAATTATCCGAACGAAGTGGCATGAGCCTCGGCCGACAGAGGGCGCATGGAGTCACTGCACTCCAAAATCTCCCCCTCCCATCTGGGACAACAGGACTGAAAGAAGCGGAGCAGTACTTGGGAAGGGAGTGGGCACCCGTGTCAACCGCACTTTGGAGCAGTCAGTCTTGTGCCATCCCGCAACGAAACATGGATGAACTGCTACTTGAGGAGCATCTGACGATACCGCTGTGAGAATGCGTCCACCGCACACCTCCCGCGCTTTTTTTCTTTTGCTCTTCCTCTCTAGTGCTTGGAGGACGCTGGCGAAATCCCTGCCGACCCCGGGACCAGTTGGTGAGTTTGATTTGGGATTGTAGCATCCGTCTTTGAATGTGATATCCGTGTAGCGCTGCTCCTCCGTGGAGAACCGAGAGCATCGACTCGCGGCTTTATTATGTAACTGCCGCATTTGCGCTCACAGCCGTTGCTTTTGTACACATTTACTTTAGAGCCTTATGGGAGTTACAGTTTGGAAACAAAGGATTTCAATCTGTTCGGCCCTTCAGATGACCCCGCGGTATATCTATAAAGTGAAGAAGTTATTTAAACGGGCCTTGAGCTTCAGAAAACTGTTGCATGTAGCAATCTGCGTCATTCCTATCTTGATTTACTTGATTTGTACATTATCTAATAACTAACTCCAGACTAAAGCTAGTATCATTTCGTATTTTAAGCCCACCCACACTGTTGTTGCCATAAAAACAAACAATAAAGTTCACTGAGAGGTACAGCTAATAGGCCTAACGTATCTCTTTAACCTCGGTAGTGCATAATTATTTGTACGAGTATGCATCTATTATGAAAGTGTATATAGGGGAGACCAGGGTAAGTTGTCTCACTTTTTCTTTTGCCAGTAAATATTTCTCAGGGTAGGTTTGCAAGATTATAAATATATAATGTGACATAAGTAAATATCAGAACTTTGTATTGGCCAACACATGAAGAGAAAAACAAAAATTTGTGTAATTGGACTCAAAACATTGTAACAATTCCCCTGTGTGACAGTAGGCCTCCGTCTCTGCTGTACTGAGACTAGGATATATAACTGTATTAAAATCTCATTTGTTTGCCATTCATGTTAGTTTAAACAAATGACTTATCTTGCAAATACAATCCTAAAAAAAGGACAGGAAAATTGGAAATTGAGGGCAGTTTTATTGACTTTCTTGCTCTAGTTTTGTTACTCTGGTCTGGTGGCAGTTTGTCAACACAGGACCAAGCGGATCTTTAGGAGCTGTTTGTGCAAACTCTTTTGTGGACCCTTTTTCTCCCTCAGCAACTCCCAGTGAATATTAATGTGGGCTTTGAGCTTCTTTTCTCTTATGCACTCCATTGGTGCTTGTACTAAGTAGCTCACAAACTCAGCCACAGATTTTTAGACCTAAGAGCTCTGCTTTATTTCTGAATCATTCAAATAGAGAAACGTAAAGAAAGTCTAGATACTGAATTTGAAACTTTGAAAGTCAGCATTTTTTCAGTCCTTTTGTGGTTAGTTATCTGTATCCTGCGAAGTCATTAGAGGTTTCTTTTGACCCACATCAGAAGTTCATTACTGGACTCCAGCCTTTACTGGGACCCTTTGAAGAGAGACCTAAAGGTGAAGCCACATCATAAAACCATGTGTGAGTTCCCAGTTCTAGACCTGGGGTGACGTTTTAAAAGTCTGGGCTCCTTTTTAATCGTGTTTTATTGCAATGCAGTCTACTGGAAAAGGCTCGGCTGACTAAGCTGCTTGTTGTGATGATAGGAAACATTTAAGACAGATTCGGTCAAAAACATGTGAAGGTTTCCCTGAAAGCTATAGACATATATGAATAAATAAATATTATTATTTAAGAATAGATCAAGGAATCAAGGCACAAGCACCAAAGTGCATTATCCTTCCCCTTCCAGTGAGATCTTTTTATGCACATATTAAGTAAGTCATACATATTAATAAGTTGTTTTTGAAAATGAATTTGTTTGGGAAGCAGACAGGGTTTGTCTTAACCAGTAAGAGATAATGTTATTCAACACAGTCTGTCTGTCTATCTATCTATCTATCTATCTAATCATGTCATACCCACATCAAAGTGTGCCCTTTAAACCTAACCCAGGCTCCAAAGCGTGAAGAGTCTTTAAATGTAAATTATTATGAATAATTATGTTCATATCCTGCCGTTAGATTGGGAAGAGAGCAGCTAATTAGCGCAGCATGACTCATTTTCCAGTATCGTTATTTTCTTAGAGTTTCTTCATCCTGTTTCTTTCCACCAAAGTCTGTACTTTTTAAAAAGTGTGGAATTGCCATGTTGAAACAAATCTATTGCTTTTCTTCTCCGCTTCAGGAATTATGAATCCGAGTTCAGTGTGGTCAACCCAGCATCTAAACACAATAGCAGGATGACAGGGCAGTTTCCTGTTACTTCTCTAGTTTCATCTTGATGTTCAGGAATTTTGACACTGATCTTAGCATACATTTGTGTGTACACATAGGATTTTTTTACTAAACATACATATTTATATGACCTTGCATCTCTGTTAAGCAGCATGACTTTACAGCTGTGAGCTACAGGGTTGTGTGAATTGCATTGAGGCATCAGATGTTTGCTATTGACACGGTGCAAAGCATCAACCAGAGCGTGAAATATTGTTATCCTGATGGGTTTTTACAGTGGCACGGCATGCACATCACCGTCCTAATCAAACTGACACCTAGAGCCGCCACCTCTGATTTGGGACAAAGGCCTGGCGAAGGAAGGCCAGCAAAGACACTAATACAAATGGACTGCTGGAGATTTTAGTGCGTCCGTCTGTGCCTTTAGGCAGGTGTTGACCCAGCATGTTTTGCACAGTTTTTATAAAACAGCTGTACAGTTCCTTGTATAATGGTTTTGGGCTGATATTCAAGTCAGAACAGGGTGGTTTAATTGAAACGTTTGAAAAGAGTTGTTTTGCTCTCCTCTTTTGTCTTGTATTCATGGTTGTGTAGGATAATGTCCAGTCACCACATAATGACTCACTGCATTGTCAACTTCCAGTAGATTTCATGAGATTCCCCTTAAGGGGATATTACGTCCTCCTCCTCTCAAGCAAAAACAAGTGTTTCCATGACAGCGCTCGTCTGAGTGCTGCTCCGGCTTGTCACTCTAGGCTTTTCTTTGGGACACAATTGCAGCATTGTGCTGCATGACGCTTTTATTAGATGTCATTGAATTTTGGAACCTGTATGACTTCATAGTGGCCCAGTGAAATCAAATCAGCCATGATATCAAGTATAGGTCAGTTTATAATAGAGTGCAACAGTCAAGTTCTTGAAGAATGTATCCCGTTAATTTTCTGACTGTTAATGATGTTTTTAATTGATTGATTTTCAATAACTTCTAAAACTTACTGAGCGCAATGAGGATGTGGATTGATGGTGCATGATTTTGTTAAAGCCATCAGTCCACATTATTTCAATTTCAAAGTTACATTACCCCCAAAAATGCCACCAATCAAAGAATATTGTCAAAAGAACTGTGACAAATGAACTTTTTTAGTGGCTGATTACCCCCATGAAGCCCTGCAAATGAAATGAATGCAATAGAGTATTTGTATATAACATAATTTCATGTACATCTTTATTTTGGTCATTGTTTTGTCCATAACAACTAAAGATTTCATGGTGTTGATGCATGGTAGAAACAATACACTAATATAATCACTCTTTATCACTTTCAAACAATGCTTTCCTTTGAGATGAATGTATATAACTGCTTAATTACACACGTCTTAAAAATAAATAAATAATGAGATTAAGATGATTTGCCATGTCGCAATTAATTTCAGTCTGAGAGTAAAATCCAAATATTTTTTACCTCTTTATGATAACTGAAAATCTTGCTGTTCATTCCTTGTTCTGTGAAACTTGACTGAGGTTATGTTTACATTAAAATAATATACTACAAACTACTTTTTTTCCTTTAAATTTTGAAAAGTTCTGCATACTGTATGATAATGTTGTCAATATGATCCCGTTCACTTGGATCCTTGAAAACAAATAAAATGCTGTATTATGCATGCCGGGCCAGTAGTTGGCGATGCCACTTTGTAAAGAACTTCTCGCAAGCCTATATACTGAATACATTATACACATGCAAATGACAGAAGTTTTGACAAGGTCACGTTTTTATAGTTTACACAGAGATGATAAGAAAATCATTTTCTAAAGCGTGCACTATGAAACCCATTTTTGAAAGTTTGCATTTTCAAAACACTGTTATTGTGTAAACGACCAGCCAAAATACATGAAAATTAACCAAGCGGCCAGGGCTTAGGAAAAGGTCAATTGTTTTCGGTAACCGAGAGACAAGGGTTTTGTTTTTTTTTGGTTAAGCAACAGATGTTGTCAATAGAGTGTAGCTTTTGTTGAAAACGGTCCATTAACCACCATTAGGGATAGATGTGAAGTGAACTGAATTCTGTTTTAGTCTGAATTTGCAAATTCAAAGCACCTGCATGTGTTGTGGCAGGTCATAAAAAAGGTCTTTCTAAGGTCATGTTATGTGCTTTGACAGCAGATCTTTTATTTAAGGCTCTGTATTGCATGGACTATTGTGGGCGGAAAGGTACAGAATAGCTTGGCAGGATTTTCTGGTTACACGGGCCGTCACAACTTTAAGGAGTGTGCGTCTGGCCATCAGCCCACCATGAACTCCCCGGGCAGCTGTTCAAAGGTAGGAATTTCTTTGTTGACACCAGACACCCTAGCGCTCAGAGGAAACGGCAGATTTATCAGCAGCACAGCCCCTGTAAACCCGACCTCTGAGGAGATCCTGCTTCACATCATCACAATGTGTCCAGATATTTTGATTGGTGGGCGTGAAAAGCTTCAGGAAAAGAATGCATGAAAAATTGGAGATTACGTCATCTACATTAAACCCGAAATGACCCAAATGCCTATAAAACATAAACCAGCCAGACGTCTTCTAGTGCAGCGGTACAGGCTTGTTTATAATGTGAAGTCTGTGTTTTGCTCAGTTTATTACTAGTGTCTAACATGAGTTTAGTGATGTTTTGAAACAGTAATCTGGATTAGGCTTTCGAAAGGGTTCCTAATTCTGCTAGTAATCCTTTTGGCCATGCAATATTATTCACAAATAAAATGCAGTAATGAGAAGTGGAATGATTCTATCACATTACAATATGTCGCATTTGTTTTAGTTGATAAAGTCTCTCTCTCTCTCTCTCTCTCTCTCTCTCTCTCTATATATATATATATATATATATATATATATATATATATATATATATTATTAATTTAATTACATTTTTTAAATTAAATTGCCCACCACTGACAGATAAATTGAGCACTCTTGTGAATTTTAGGCTCAACATTTCAGACATTTCCTCTCATCAAGCTGTGCAGAAGTCTATAAATTCCCTGAGCAACAATGGTTTCATTAGCCCTGAGTCAACACATTTCTACTGTGCTTTTCCTCTCCTGGGTTGTATCAACACCTTTAGAGCCCTTAGAAGATTATTTTTTCCCTTCCAGCAAAATCTCGCCCTTTGGATGACTGGTTTGTTTTTGCAGCCCTTTAAATCTGTAAAGATGCCAGAGCATACAAGCTAAACGTGTACCGAGTCAGACCTTGAGCTATTTGATTCCTCAGATCCTAGCAGTATTTTCCCCTAGCAGCTCAGTTATTTTTCTGACATAACATCCAGGATGCTGGAAGTATCTGCAAAAACTCCAGAATCCTGGTTCATAAGTATCTCATGAGGTTGGCTAGAGGAGACGGGGACCGCATGAATCTCAAGAGTGATCACATGAAGAGTGGATGTGCTCCAGTTTTAGCAGAGGAATGAATAGCAGGATCTTTGTTAGATGTTTTTGTCTGATTATTGCATAAGGTTTTATCATGCTGAGCAGGACCTGGGTTACTGTTTTCATCGTCCATCTGGTGCTGGGGAGAGGGTGAGGCTTTTGGCAATGATTTATGAGCTGTTCTATATAACACACACACACACACACAAAACGAGGGCAACTTTTTGCAACACCGGCAGTTGAAAATGTATACATACATTTTGCTTACAAACTTTTTTTTTGTTTGTGTGTGTGTGTGTGTGTAATTTTCCATATATATTAGATTTTTTTTTATTAACTCTTTTAATATACTTTTTATTATTACATTTTAATATATTTATTATTTAATTATTAATTTATTATATATAATTGCATTATCTAATTTTATTCTGTGTAAATTATTTAGAAGTTTCTTTCTTTTATAGCACAGAACATTGTCACTATAGCCACATTAATCATTCACAAAATCATCACATTATGATTGTTTCTTATATTTTAGTCTTGGTGGCCTTTTATGTGAACACATTCATTTGAATAGTGCATGTCACTTCAGCAACAGTACAGTGTTTTAATCTTACATATCAACTGAAACTATTCCTTGTGTATTAAGTTGTGGCCATATCTTTACTTGCAGTTAGTTGTGAGTGAGTGTTCATTATGGACCCTGCTCCATACATCCGTGTCTGTTTATTCAGCCCTCACAGGAAGGCAACGCTGCCTTTATGTCTGAGACTTTGGAAGCATCCCAGTAGTTTTGCCCAACAAGCTCCTGACAGGCAGACATTCCTGCTTGGCTATTAACACATCATCTGCCCGTCTGAAAAAACAACAGGGCCGTCTGGAACCATCAGTGACACCAGGACCACCTGTCAATGAATCTATTACACCTTTTTGCCTTAGTGTAACATGGAGTAGATATCTGTCTTGTAGGATTTCCCCAGTTTCACATTGATGTTACACTTGCTTGGACAATGAGGCTTTCTAATTTAAAACCCAATGGTGTCATTGTTTGGCAGTGGAACACATTAACAAGAGATAGAAAGAGGAAGAGATTCACAAATCCTCCAGTTAAGCTCTAGCAACAGCACCAATGCCATTTTGACTGCTAGAGAGTCTAAAAATGGCAAAGCTAATTGATTAATACTGATAATTGTGTTATTTGAAATGTTTATGGTCCATTAACAGTTACTGTTTGCAAAGAAGACATTTCATCAGGATAGAAATGTTTGTTGCTGTTAGAAATGTTTATTATTCATATATGAGACATTGTGACAAATGTCCCATAGCACTTTACTCAAAAGTGCTGTGGTCTCCGTTCAGTCTCATCAGCTGCCTATAACATAGACACTGCTCCTGTGCCACTGTGTTCAGGGGTGAGTGGAGGAGATTGCGCTCCTTAATACAAGCAAATAATGAAGTGCACAGTGGATTGGACTAAACATGGGAAGAGTGGAAAAATGTAGGCTTTGTTTTCACCTTCCACTTAACAGGAGATAAATATTTATATTTGCCAAATTTATGCTTTAGTTTTCAATAAACATTTAGTTCTAGTAAAAGAAAAGTTATTCTGAGTTCATTTTTCCGCTGAGGCTGAGAGCTTTTCTGTCGCAGAATAGTTTCTTGGATTATTTGCGCCTTGCGCTTCGGCTTAAACAATAGACAGGAAGTGGAATTGTGTACAGGAAATCCTGGTGGTTGAGTGGAAGCGAAGATTCTTTAAATTCTGTTAATGTTCCTCTTAGGGATCATGAATGTGTAATATTACACACACACACACACACACACACATATACATATACATATATATATATATATATATATATATATATATATATATATTCAATCATGTTGCCCTCTAAAAGGATCTAAATGGTTATATAATAAGGTTATATTGTGAAATATGGTTAAATGCCGTTATTGTTATGTATCTAAATTATTTTTTTTTTTTTTTTACAATTTAAAAGACTATTTTCTATTTTTATATATTTTAAAATGTAAGTTATTCATGATGTGATGGTAAAGCTGAATTTTCAGCATCATTACTTCAGTCACATGATCCTTCACAAATCTATTTAATATGCTGATTGTGCTGCTTAATGTGGAAACTCATGATTTTAAACTCAATAGTATTTTTGAAACAGAAATCTATTGTAACAATTGTCTTATATATATGTGTGTATTTAATGAAGACATTTCAACAACACATTTTCAGGCCAGCTGTTTTCTGAATATTTCTTCTCTGTTCTAGTCCTTCTTGCTCCACTGAGTTTTACTCATGATATTATGAAAGTAAGGTAGCCAAACAGTTCTGTAAGGTAATATGACCTTTTCTGTTCGTGCAGGTGGATTGTTCCTCTGTGTGATTCATACGGGTTGTTTGAATATTATAATCATCGGTGTGCGATTAGATCTGCAGCGCATGACTGCTTCAGAAGATCTTATTTTCTGAAGCGAACTTGTGTCCCCTCGCCAGGAAATGCAGGGACCCTTTTTTTCCCACAGTTAGCCTGCTGACATCTAGTAACCATGGTAACATGCATCAAATGACCCATTTAGAATGAAAAGAACGAGAGGTTCTGAAGGACACTGCAGCATGTGAGCATGAACAGGAAGCGAAGCAAACATGGCATGAACGAAGTAGAAAACGGTTCTGGTGGGGAAATCATGACTTGTTCATGACTTTCCCTCATCAAGTAAAATGTTCATTTTTCACTGAACAAAATGGTCACTGAAACTTAAAACTGTGTTTATAATGTATGTCCAGTATAAGTATATCGAATTTATCTCCCCATAAGAGATTTAATGTACCCAGATCCCAAAAAAATCAGGGCAAAGACATACTGTATTCCTGGCCTGTTTACATGTGCCCTTGTAAAAGTTCTGTGGGGATGAACCAGGTCATCCGTTTCGAACAGTAAGCACATGTCCAGGAACTCAACCAGACAGATTTGCTGCATTTGCCCAGTGTCAATCGAACATGGTGGCAGACATTCTGGCTCACTGAAAGTGGCTCAAAGGCTCGCCATGCTTTCAAGACTTTAATGTAAACAAACCAGAGTCCTTAACGTGTCAGATCAGGACAAACACTTCTAAACATAGTCATCTCATCTGTTGAATGAAGACTGGGTCTACATGTGTCTAACATAATGCAGTTGAGGAGCAGGTTGATTTAAAATACCACAATAGTAGATTTACCTCGTATAAAAATTAGAAATCAGCATGACCAATTACAGCTTTGTTTATGTTCAGCACACGTGTCTACTGAACTGTCTGCTTATTAAAGGAGGGTTTTATGCATTATAATTATTCATAATGTGCCTTGTAATACATCATATCTTGTCGTTAATAATTATAACCAAATTTAAAGTGCATAAGGTATATATAATAATAAATATATAATAATTTATTAACTGTGGTTACAGTTGTTCATGAGATTGTACAATGCATTATAAGGTGCATTACGAGGCTTACTTAATGCATTAAAATACCTTTTATAATGCATTATATATAAAGGTTTTTAAGTAAAGTGTTACTTGTGTTTTAATGTGTCTATAGATATGTTTCATTTAATTTAAAGAAAATTTAACTAGATGAAAATGAGAAATATTGACTTGGTAACTTACTGAAACTAAATAAAAGGCTTTTTATTTCAGTTAATATTTATTTTATTTCAAGTAAAGAATTTTTTTATGGTTTTAGTTAACCATAAAAACCATTACCTATATGTCAATTATGTCAGTATATTCAGAACTAATTGTATTAAAATGATTTTCTTTTATAAAGAAATATTTCTTTTTTCTACAGAGGTGCTGATTAAAGTCCAGGTATTTGACAACAGCGACCTGTCCCCTTTAAAGGAATCCACAGTTCAGGTGTGTGGAAACCAGACGGTCTTAGCATCCAGCCTTGCAGGAGGAGATGGGATTGTCACACTTACGTTCCTGTACCGGCCAGGAACATGGGTCATCGTCACGGCATCAAAGCACGGATTTGTCACAAACTCGGCACCCTGGCATGCCAGTCGCATCCCGCGTGAGTACTTCCTATACCACTATAGCACTGAACATTTTTTACATGGTGTCAGGGAAAGCCTTCAGATTATTAATAGAAACGAAGTGTTCGGTTTCATTCTGAAAATCATATGCATTAACTGAACTTCCTGTAAAAAGTGTTAGAGCAAGACCAGTTGGTGTTTATGGGCTTCTCTGGAATCATGTTAATCCCTTATTAAAAATGAGGAGTATAGCTTAAGCATTTGTCTGCAGATTAAAAGGTCCCCGGTTTCAATCTAGACGCCCCAAATATTACCATTTAATTAGGTTGCTTTTGATTTACCTTGGAAAAGAAACAAAAACAAATTGTATCCAATAAGCCGTGATTTATGTTCCGTATTCAGCACATGCTTTTATCCAAAGCATTTTAAAGTGCATTTAAGGTAAATGTATTATTGGTTTATGAGCCATTACATTGCTGTTTTTAATGTGTAACTGTTAGCATGATGATATTTTTGCACATGGCCTCAGTGAACTTTTCAAATCTGAGGAGTGATTTGCGATCCGTTAGCTACATCCTATTATTTAGATGAACCATCTCGATCTGTAATCCAGATGGAGCTTTGCACACAAATGGACAGGAATGTTAAACAACACTCACTGGGGTGTGGGTCGTGCCGACCCGCGTTGTGATAGCAGCTGTTCGGAGTCGGGCCCCAGACTGTCATATCCTCTTTTGACTCTCTCCCTCTATGATTGGTTTCATTTATTTGCACAACAGCGTGTTCTCCATCCGCCCCCCTCTCCACCCAAACCCCACCCAGTTATGCGGTCAGACCTCTGGGGAGGGGAGGCAGTGAAATCACGTATTTCAGCATAACGCTGTCTGTACAAGCAGCTGGAAGTCACTTAGCCAGTGGGGTTACCGTTATGGAGGCAGCCAGCAAATGTGGCTCCATGTCGTGCCAGACCAGACGAGCTGGTGGATGAAGGCATCTTTAGTATGACATTAGCCTCTTGGGGGGGCATTACACACATTCCTATTGAGTCACACCAAATTAGGAAATGCTGTCACAAATGTGGACGACCAAGATTGTGTAGATGAAATTAAATGAGGTAGAAAGGAGGTTTTTGAAATGAATTACATTTTGGAGATGGATCAGACGAAGTTTATGTTATACGGGTCAATTTACAGCAATCAATTTAAAGGGGTCATGACATGAGAAATCAAATTTGCCTTTTGGCATACAAGAGGTCTTTGTACCATTAAAACATCCTGCAAATTTCATAGCTTAAAACACACTCCTCTTTATAAACACAGCATTTATTCAATCAAGCTCAAATCACAGCTTGTTTTGGACCTGAGGGGCAAGGTGACATCACCTGGGAACAAACATTTGCATAAACATGCCTCCAGAGCAAGACATAGACAAATAGTCTTCTTCTCACCATATTCCACTGGCCTTCAGTCGCTTAATGGCTTCACACTTGATTACGCTGAATGCCAGGGTCGCAACTTGCGTCAAACGCAAATAGAAATCACTACATCCTTGTTTCCACTGACACAGTCCATGCACTCGAGTCCGTCATCAATAGGACAAATGGAGTGAAAGAACTATCGCTTTTTGGTTAAAACCGCTTGTTCGCAACTTTGTACAGATATCAGAAGGATCCCAGCATAAGGAACAAGTCGATATATTATTTTTAATGGCATCGGAGGATTGTTCGGAGCATTTTGTTTTTTTAACAAGGCACAGTGTCATGGAGAGTTCACAAGGAAACATTTGTTGAAAGATGAAGCTTGGATCTGACTGAAGCTGCATCGCAAAACATTGTAATGATTAGTAAATGATTTCATAATGCTGTCTGGAAATGACATTTTTGTCAAAACACTTTCATGCAATAGCGAGGGAGCGTTGATACCATTTCTTATGCAATGTCATTAGCCAATCATAACATTTGGTATTATTTTAATGTGCTTTTATTTGGCCACCTAGTTTCTTAAAGACAAAGTTCCCTTGCCAGTAAACTTGTTTTATGGCTGCTCCTTGTGTCACGACTCAAATTAAATACACTTGGTAAGTAAAGTTTGGAATTGATAAAGATTTTCTTCACAAGCTCTGTTCAATGTATTTTTTTTTAATAATAATAAATAATAATACATTATATTTATAATGCACTTTTCATCAGAGATCTCAAAGTGCTACAGGGTTAAAACAAAACAAAAAGATAAGCAGTTCTTTAATAATAATATTAAAGCTTTGCTAAAAAGAAATGTCTTGAGGCCTTTTTTAAAACAATCAGTAGATTGTGGAGCCCTCAAGGAGTCAGGGAGGCCATTCCACAGATGCGGGGCAGCAGTTTAATTCAAGATTAATTTAGATATTTTTGTTCAGCTACTCTGGTTCTGCCATGTTTGTTTTTGCATGCAGGCCATTTTATCTGTAAAATAATTAAATCATTGAAAACAGTACATTAATACATTTTGATATTTTTACAAATGAAATATTTTATACGTAATAACAATTAAAAATGTATATCAAATATTTTAAATGATTGAAAAATAGAGAAAATTCACAAGCTCTCAGTTATTGCATTTTTCAATTCAGTTTCATTTTTAGGATATGTTAATAATTTAAATGTATGTGTGATTAATCAGTAACATTTATATTATTTTTATTTGTTTTAAATACAGTGTGTATATATATACAGTCCCTGACAATGTGCATGTCCATGTGCATTTTCATCAGTATGTGGCTTGCCACATGCCTGTGATGCCAGTAATAACTGTAATAGTACTACTAGTTGACAAAATCCTTTTAATTGGCAGACTCATGTTTTGATCTGGATGGTTGTTTTAATACAGGGCAGACGGATTACATGACTAGCAGGGGTGTGACAGCTGTGTGACAGTCATGGGATGCCAGTCATTTGGCCTGATGTACTCCAACCCCATACTGCATACTGAACATCTCTATAGTAACGTTACCATTTTTTGTATACGTGACTCAGCTTTCTGAAGGTTAGCACTTTCAAGTCTCATCTATTTTGTAGAAAAGCCATCTGCCCCCATTCCTACTGCCTTTAGTCTCTCGGCTATGCTGAAAAAGGGTTTCTAAAAAAAAACTGATGGTGTCATGGAGTTTTAACTGTCCCCACAGCACTTTGATAATCTGAGTGAGTCACGCAAACTCAGAGAGTGTGAGAGAGAGAGAGAGAGAGAGACAGAAAGAAAAAGAGATAGAGAGAGAGAAAGAGAGTCATTCTCATGGAGTGATGAAGCAGTTGCTTGCGGCTCAGATTAAATCAACTGAAGTCAGGAACACTTGTTATTTCCTCCACTGGCCTATATCTCTCATTCCATTATGGTTTAACTGAATAACTCTATTTTACTTCTTTTAAAGAGCTTGTGTTGTCAAAATTGGATTTTGTGGCATTCCGTCCAAGTTAATATTAGCCCTAAGCCTTCTACAAATCATTTGTATTATTTGTATTAAATTTTTTCTGTAACACAAAGAAAGGTATTTAGAAAAAAAAACAATTACAGAAAAAACATCATATAGGTGTGGAACGGCACGAGGGGTGAATAAGCGTTCCTTTATGGGTGAAATAAACGGTTTAAGCGGCGTTCACACTAACACCAATATGCAGCACCTTTTAACAATTCTGACCAACAAAACTTCATATTAAAGTGTAATGTTAAAATTGTATATTAATTTTATAATAAATTATAAATAAAACTGAAATCAATTTAAATATAAAGTATATTTAGACGTATAGTGTGTAAAATAGATAATTATTTTGAGATCTGCAAGATTACATTTAACGGTGCAATTAAATTATTAGTGTTTTTAAAGATTAATCAAGCATAAGATGACCCTCTAATTTTGGCTGATGACATAAAGTACCAATATATTGTGCATCATCCGTAGACATTCTGGCTGATTTCTGTATTATCAAAGCAGAGAGTGTGTATTGTGCTGTCACAATGCTCCAGAAGATTACTAAGGTCACAAATGATGCAAAATGGAACCACACAATGCCAATGCAGTACCCTCCCTCTCTTCATACACACTTTTCTTTCAGCTTCTAGCTAATGCAATGTGGGCTGTATTGTTGTCACTGCCTCTATTTTGTGCACTTACCTACCAAGCAGAATATTAAAGAGACCAGAGCCCCTTCTGTTCAGGGCATCTGTGCTGTGTGTGTGTGTGTGTGTGTGCTTCTATGCATAACTGCACGGGTGTAAATGTGCATGAATCGCCTGTGTCACATTTCCCACAGTCTGCTCCTTCAATTGACAAGCTTTTTGAGGTCAGAGCTGGGCAAATCTGAGTGTAATATACTGATTACTTTGATATATCAGGTGGCTTGTTTAATATAAGCAGACAATCCCTATAGAATCTTATCAAACTTTTTTGTGAATAAGCTTCCATTAGACTGAAGAGCTTGTTTGAAATCATGAAATAAACACTGGAAAACATGGGGGGGGGGGGGGGGGCGTTTCAATGTGCCATAGCAGATGGGAAATGGACACAGAGGATTTCTTCTCTCAGCATGCAGCGGTCTTCTGGAGCACTGCCAGCATATATCCTCCAGCCCATAGAGGGGCACTGAAGGGTGAGGTACATTTGGATTAGCTGACAAAGATAGATGTTGTTGGTGCCGTAGTTTTAGTGCAAGAAAATGTACAACTACAAAAAAAGACTTTTAAGTTAAAGAAATATTTAAGGCTGTTATAATAGCTGCTATTACTAAACATGATAGGTCAAAGGCTCTGATTTTTACATTTAGATGTCTGCCCTCTGGACAAAATATTGATGGGTCCAAAACAAAGATCCATTGAAGGTCAAAGGAGCTGATGGTCTGGTGATGTTTAATAGGAAGTCATACACCCCCTTACCAAAAAATTGTATACTTCTAATACTAGTTTATTTTATTAAGTATACTTAAGTATAGTTCAAGTATATTTTTAAGTATACTTTATGTAGCAAGTACACATATCAGTGTTCTAGTAGTGCACTTGTAAGTGTACTGTTTCAATACTCCTTGGGACTAAATTGGCTCACTTTCTAGTATGTAAAAGTATACTTTTAAATATACATTAGCAAACTTTGAGTACACAACTAGTTTATATCTATGTTTGTAGTTTGTACTGCAATTATACTAAAAGTGAACTTATAGGTATACTAATGGTTTATTAATTAAATACTATGTACACTTTGAAGTATAGTCTCAGTAAACTAGTAGTTTAGTAGATTTATACTGCAGGTATACTCATAAGTTTTCTTTAAGTAAACTTTACATCATACTTGAAGTATAACAATATGTCTCTATTTAGGTTTTAATGTGTATATATTTTGTTATATGAATATCTGAGCATACAAAACATCCCAAGAAAGAACAGGGCATCTGCGTGTAATCAAAAACATTTTATTGTAGCTTCATGCATTCTTTTTTTAAACCCTTTAATGTGGGTAAGTTTCATAAAAAAATTCAAAAAGAGAAAGAAATAACTTTTGAACAAAAGGCTGAAAAAAGACTATGAATTGGATTCAGAATGATAATCAAAACATAGATGGAGTTGATCAACTCCCCAAAGCTTGACTTATTTATTACCTCTTTGTTGGTCGACATTTTATTCCATAACATAACAGTTTTCAGGCTGTTTCATGTCAGATGATTGTGTTAGATTACATTTGTTAGTATCTGGTGTTTCTTTTTTTCTTCACTTGTGTTTTACTTTGGAAATTCTTTGCAGAAGATAAGTACTAGCGCCCTCTACTGTATAATAATGAAAACACAGGTTCTAGGAGTATCGCTCAAATATATTTAGACTTTTTATAAGTCAAGTATACTTAAATGTAAATTTGAAGTATATTTCGGAGGAGTACATAAAGCCCTTTTTTTGAAAAGTACATAAAAAGTAAACGAAAAGCATACTTTGCTATTTAAAAGAAGTATACAAGCACACTTATAAATGATAATCTTATTTTTTGTAAGGGGCTGCAGGACTATCTCAGATTTTGTCAGGTTTTACTTGGGCATATCAAAGACTCTGATATCTGATGCAAGATCACGTGTTTCTGCTGTGTTGAAAACCTGAGGATTTGACCATGCTGAGTCACATCTCACACCTGTGAGTTAGCAGCTACATCTGGTGAGCGACTATATATTCCCACAATAAAAAACAAAACAAAAGCCTTATGCTCCCAAGGGTCAAAGATCCCTGAAAATTAAAGAGGCTGGGCAGTTTACTGATTTAAATGGACAAGGAAGAACAGGGCTGTCAAAATGGCTGAAAAACTAAATTCGAATTTGCAAATAAATATTATCGAAATTTGAAATATATTCTAATTTAAAATGCATAATTTCAGTTAGGGTGAAGAAAAACTTTTGGCTCCTCTTCTGAAATGTCTTGGTTTCAGTTTCGACATAAACAAGATCTTCTCCACATTCTCTTTTTCCGCAATATTTTGAATGAACATCGCAGCAGCACTGCATCTTGTTGCTTCAACTTGTATAGGTTAACAGAAACATTATAATGCAATGACACTTCTATTGTCATCACATCTCGTGCGCCACTGATAAAGGCCAAAGTATAATTTGACCATCCGCATCCACACAACATTTGGATGTCTCTATTATCTGATCTCATTTCAGATCTTTGAGGCCCGGTTTACACATGGTATTAAGATGCAATTTGGCCAATCGGATCACAAATTGACATGGGAGACACATTCTTACACCTGGTATTTTAATCCATCTCCTTTGTCTAATTTCTACCACTTCTGTCCAGATTTTGAGGGGAGTCTATGGGTGACTGTACGTATGGGATTTGTCTGATCTTTTGATATTATAAGCTTGCACAATTTACATAAGAACGCAAAAGGAGACAACAGAACATGATACAAAGAGCAGCTTTTGTTTCTGCTATGATAGCTGCAAAACTATGCTGAACCCTTTGGTTTTGTTTTAGAATCTGGACTTCCCTTTTGCAAAAAAAAACAGCATATGCTGGTCTGGTATGTTTTGAAGCATGGAAGCCACTTTGAGCTTGTTTAAGCTGGTCTTGAGCTGGTCCTGAGAAGTAGCTAGTTGTTTATGACCATCTTAAATCAGCTCAAACCCTCTGTCATGCTTAAACCTACCTTTTCAGCAGGGAAGTAAGAGAATTTTGAAATTTTTCACCTTCATACCAAACTCACGATTTCAGACGACAAAGTTTAAATCCTGGAAGGCAGAGACGAGGTGGTCTTTCCTGGCTGTTTGAACTCATGAGGATCCACAATACAAAAGCAATCTGATTGAATGTGTTTTCTACTACCTCTAAAAATTGACAAGCTCAAAATGTTTTACACCCTGTTAGCACTTGTATTTAGCATCATTCACTTGTGGTCAGATCGTCCAAAACACAGCTTTAAACCAGGTGTAAGGGCCTGTGTCTCTACTAATGAGCTGATGAATAGATTCAGATACATTTTTGAACAGGGAAAAATACCAAATGTGCAGAGTTAGGGTACTCCAGGACCAGGGTTGGGAACCACTGATCTACGATTCTAAGAAAGAAGATAAATGGAAAGTTCAAAAGAGCAACATTTATTTTAAATAGGAATGTTTTGATATATTATGTCTTTTCTGTGACTTTTGACCAATTGAATGCATCCTAATATTTTTAAGTGTTTTAAATGGAAGTGTTAGTACACTAATGTTTTTGTTTCTTTCTCACTTGTGTTGCAGTGTACGCCTCCGTAAGTCTGTACTTGCTTCCCCAGAGAGCAGCCACTCTCCTGCTGTATGATGATGTGGTGCAATTACTGTTGGGTTC
The DNA here is from genome assembly GCF_003368295.1 of Carassius auratus. Classification (NCBI taxonomy): domain Eukaryota; kingdom Metazoa; phylum Chordata; class Actinopteri; order Cypriniformes; family Cyprinidae; genus Carassius; species Carassius auratus. Next base: position 11,463,283 of record NC_039270.1, on the reverse strand, counting down.
TCCAGGTGAGTCCTTTTCTGTTTGTAGGACAGGTCATCCATTAAAGTTCTGTCAGCTTTTGTGAACCTGAACCACTAAATCACATAGTTATATTTGTAGCAGTAGTTAAAAATACATTGTAAGGGGTCAAAATTATTAATTATTATTTTATGCCAAAAATCATTAGGATATAAAGTAAAGATCATGTTCCGTGAAGATATTTAGTACATTTCCTACCCTAAATATATCAAAACTTAATTTTTGATTAGTAATATGCATTGCTAAGAACTTTTCTCAATATTTAGAATTTTTTTTTGCTTTTTGCACCCTCAGATTCCAGATTTTAAAATAGTTGTATCTCAAGCAAATATTATCCTATTATAACAAACCATACATCAATGGAAAAGTTATTTATTAATGTATATGCTTTCAGATGATGTGATATATATCTCATATCTCAAAAATATATATTTCAATTTAAAAAAACTGACCAGTATGACTTTGTAGTCTAGGATCACATTTGTTCTCAATTATGTCCTTCGAACCAGTATAACTGAATTTCTTCTGTGGAAAATACAGGAAGATATGGAGAAAAATTACTTTTTTTTAATGGAACTCCAATGGACTCCAATATTGTTTGGTTTCCAGTAGGGATGCACCGGTTGACCGGTCATAAATCGAAACCGGCTGGTTTTCGCTTAAAATACGCGATCAGCAATCGGCCGGTTTTTGGTCTTTTTCCGGCCGATTTTTCCGGAAGTGAGCTCGCGTGCACAGACTACATATATATGTCATTTGTGTGGAAGTATTTCGAAATCTGTGCGCGGGACACGGGCAGCCGATCAGTACTTGAAGTGCAGAGCTTCATGTCTGAGGCACAGATAGCAGGAAGCCAGGGGTGCTGGACTGGGGGTAAAACCAGTACTTATTACCAGGGCCCCAAAGGAAGAGAGGGCCCTTGAAAAGTCTGGTATATATATTTTCAAGGGGAGGAGGGCCCATTAGGACTGCCTATGCATAGGGCCCGGGACCTTGTGCAGCGCCCCTGCAGGAAGCGATCAGCCGTTGGTGTAGTGGCGTACAAATAAGAGCATTTCCTGCGCACTGAAGCTGCACGAGCCTTTCCTGTGCACTGACTGAAGCTGTACCGGTCCGCGCCCTGAACACGCGTGGACCGTGAAGAGAAGTTCAGATCAACTTCTCACGTGTTGGATGAGAAACGAAACGGACTAAACTGTGACAAAACTGAAATGTTTTTTGTTTAATTAGAACTTGCATAAACGTTTGAAAAGCCAGAAATAAACGTCAGTTCTGCATTAGGATTATTATTTTTATTTTACCTTAAAATGACATAGACTTTATTTGATTTAAAAATCACCTGCTGTAGCACACTGACAAAAAGTGTTTCATTCATCCAATTAAAACATTTTAGGGTAATGATTCACATCTATATTGTTTTACTTGAGACAATAAGTTATTTATTTTTCATTGGCTCAAGTAACAAAAATATAGATGTGAATCATTACCCAAATTCTTTTTTTTTTTTTTTTTTTTTGGATGAATGAAACACTTTGCATCTTTGTTTTATTCGCACAAACATTATTTGATTTTAACATTTTGGAAAATTTATTTATAAAGCATACTTTTATTTAGTCTCACTGGTAAAGACATTTTTTTTTAAATTTAAAACCAAATTTAAAAACTAAAATACTGAATGCTGATTAAGAAACATGTTATAGAATGTGTGTTGATTTGTTGTTTGGATTGTAGATCTATGCAGTTGTTGCCTTTCATTTCACATGGTTACAGTTAACCTTTTAATTTAAGGCCAGTTCAATGTGGTTTCAACCCAATTAAAAAACAAAAGCTAAATGCTGATGTCTGTATCATCTATGTTTGTACTGAATGTAGGCTACTTACTGTGCAGTTATTACTGTTAATTTCAGATGGTTACAGTTATTGTTCTCAATAGCCAAAAGCAAGTTTGGCCTATTAAATACCATAGGGCTGCTCTGATCTCGATGGCCGATCATTAATGTGCATCTCGTCAGTAAAGCCGGTTCTCTAATCAGCGGTTAATTCCATCAGGTGCGTGATTTCACATAGAGCAGCTGTTACTACACAGAGCCATTGTTAACTGAGAAGCTGTGCAAATCCAGTTAATTTTCAGCGTTTATTTGCGCATCTTCTCAGTTAACAACGGCTCTGTGTTTTTTTTAAAAATCGGAAATCGCTATCTGAATCGGCCAGTTTGCTTGTAAAAAAATCGGTATCGGAATCGGTCATGAAAAATCATGATCGGTGCATCCCTAGTTTCCAGCATCCTGCAAAATTTCTTCCATTGTGTTGCACAGAAAAAAAGGTTTAGAACAACATGAGGGTGAGTAAACGGTAACTGTCCGTTTAACCGTAGCCTTAAAAAGCCTCAGCTCTTATCACTCTTAATCTTTTTATTTATAGTGCTATCAAAAGGGGAAAGGGAATTTCTAGGGAGAGAAAGCGATCAGGACATCGCAGTTTGGTCTCATATCTATGATACCCATATGAGTACCACAATGTTTCAGTAGGTTTGAATGATACTTCATGTCAATCTTTAATATTGTCTTACTGATACTCTGTGGCGGCTCAACCAAGCTGTGTTCCACATGGTTAGCTTGGAATCTGAGATCTGAATGCAGCTTCATTGATTCACACACATCCTGGGGTGGTTACATGTGCAGATGTGTGGAACTGCTGAGTCAGTTGTTTAATAATTAGGCTTACACTGTAGTCTAGTATCGCAGGAGCTGCCAATAAGCAGACGCGATTTAATGGAAATTGGACGCAGTGCCTGCTAGCTATTTCACCACGTTGCATGTGCAATAAATGTCTTTAAGATTTACAAACATGATCAAATGACACATTTACTTTGGAAAGAGGTTGTTTCCTCTGGCAGCGTTAGGGAGATTTAGAGAAACTGTTGCCTGGGTGGTTGGTGTGTTTTGCAGTGCCAATCAGGTGTTTTTTAATAAAGAGTGTTATGGCTAAAATTATGGTTGTAGGAAGGTGACTCTTAGTTGAATGTGAACTATGATGTAATGCGCATCATGCAGACCTGACTATTAAAGCCATGCATATCCTCGCTCTTTTTCTGCATGTGTGTGTGTGTGTGTGTGTGTGTGTATAGGCGTCCTGATGCAGTTCTTTCTGCCTGATCATTATCAATGTAATGAGTTTGGGCTCTCTGTGCATACAGGGGTGTAGTTTTGTGTGTAGGTCCCTGATTGCTCAGTGATTATACTTACATGCACTCAAATAGTGTGTCCTCCCAATCACACTTCTGCTGACAAGCCAACAGCTTGCTCTCATTCCCTCTCCACATTCAGTAAGAGAGGCTCTCGCTCTAGAATACCATCAGTGTCTCCAAGCTGTTCACAAGAAAAATGGGCAACTTGTTGGGCCCAGCACAGAAAAAGGCCTCGCTGAATGATTTAGACATTTAATAAGGGTATAAAGTCCTTGAGTAATTGTACCATTACTGTACCAAATGTAATGCTGAAACTGAATACATGTACATTTCCAGTGAAAACTGGCAGGAGGCCACAGATTCTTTATTTACTCCGTTAGATCTTTCAATCTAATAAAAAAAAAGCTTATGTTGATGAAATAAATAATATAAATATTAGCGTAATGTAATTGGCCCCAAAAAAATGTTCCTTTGTCTTATGGAAGTGGTATCATATCACAGTTGTTAACTGTGAACTTGAATGGAATTTGAACACTGTTAACAAGCAGTCTATAAACAATTTTATTAAAATCTCAAACAACTGTGAAACATTTTTTTTTGTATTATATACTATTATAGAATTTAATAATATTTTGAATTAATTTTTATTTACTTTTGTCATTAATGATTTGTCTAATATTTGTATTTTATTTTATTTCACCTTCAATTACTAAAAATAAATCTGTGTAGTTTTTTTATAATAATTGTCAGGATAATGGTTTCAGTTTTAATATCTGATGTACATTGGATTATTACATAGTCAGGTATTGAGAAAATTGAAATTAAACAGATTGCTTTACAATTTTGTGCATCAAAGCTACTGCAATGATAATCTAGCCTTTATCTCTTGATTTTATATATATTCAATATTATTCTACAGACAGATATTTAAAATTGTATTTTGTGAAAACAGTGAAATAATGAACAACTTCAGATTAATACTATAAATACTATTTGTAAAAACTATATTATATTTAACATATTTCCTGTATTTACTAGAGCAGAAGTTTAACTAGAAACTATAAGAAACTATAGTTCAACTATAGAATTACAGAGAAAATTATTTTATGTTATTATATTTTTAGGTATTTATGGAATATATTATGTCATATGTATGAAATGATCTATATTGATATATGAAATTAGTTAAATAGGCATGTTTATGCATCCATTTAAGTTATTGCACCATTCACCCTCAGAGTGCAACATGATGCTTACTGAGAGAAGAAGAGGGAGCTCAAGACTCACACTGGTGTGTGTGTGTTTTTTTCATGCCTCAAAACCCATTACCATGGCAACTTTGGCAGTGGCAGTAGAATGTGCATTTTGTAACAGGAGGGGGTTATTATTAAAGTGTTGCATATCTGTCTCTGTTGTGTGGGAGGAACGTGTCATCTAAAACCTGATCTGAGATCTGCTAGTCTCTCTCTCAGTCAGGTTTGCTGCTGACCACTGTTATAAAGAACTTGTTAAAGTCTCCTCTATTGAGAGAACTCATGCACAATACAAAAGGTGCTTTAATTGTTTTTTCAAACATCCACTTTTTTTTTTTTTTTTTTTTTTGCAGAGTTGGGTTATGGTTTTTGGAAGCGTATTTTGTAAGTGAGTCGAGCGAATGTACAGGCAGAAACAGCCTAAACTCTGAGCCATAGTGTGGGAGGATTTTTGTGTTCACAGCATGCCAGCCTGAAAAGAAGCCACTCAATTGATTTGGGCTTCAGGGTTGGTTTAGAAACATGCAAGTGTAAATGGTGAAAGCAAATGTTTGAAAAGGCATTGTTGTATGTCATTGCAGTGTTTGTATATCAGGATGTCTTTAGGTGCATTTTAATTTGTGTGAAATCAGAATAATAGTGGATTAAACCATGTTTGATACACTTGTCAATATTTGCATTGACTACAACCACTTTACAAGAAAGGAACAATTTATTATGATATTATCTCTAGTTAAATCTACCTTAAAACTATGCATAAATCATCTTACATCCTCTCTCTCCTTCATTTTTCCATTCTTTGGCCAAGAGGGGCATTATGTCTTCCTCTCCCAACAGAGCTCAAGCACATCTGTAACTGAGAACATGTGCAATGAAGAGAGGGATGAGAAATGAGTCCCTTGACTAGAGAGAGGCAGGGTGAAAGAGGAGGGATGTGTTTTTCTGAGAATAAACTGGTGAGAATCAAGCGGGAGTGTGAGTTGAATGTAAATCTCCTGAGACCTGCTTGCATGAACAGCTTCCAGGCCCAGGGCCTATTGAGATACAGATAGCAATTGAGTCATTCTTACTGCTGTAAATCAAACCATTGACAATATGGCAGTCTGCTGGTGATCTCCATTTAAAACTTACATCATTCAGATGTTGGTAATTATATGACTTAATGTGGTTTTCCAGTGTGGCTGCTACTTGCTCAGAAAGGGCACCAATCTTTTGATAGATAGCTAACCACCAGTACCGGATAAAGATTACATAAGAAGGGCTTGTTTGGATGAACTGACTGACTGCTGTCGTATCGGGGTGGGAGGTGTGACCAAAATCATATTTCATAGTATGAGTATTTTTAATACCATGAAATATTAATCACAGCAATAGTATGTATGAAAAAATATACAATTCAGGCAGTTTAACGAAAAACTAATTTAACAACAGTGTGACAGCCTATTTTTAGAGGAAGAATGATTTACTTTGCAAATTACATGTACTGTAGAGTTTTTTTTTTACTGGCTGTGACCTATAATAATGGTAAACATTTCCGTGGTAAAATATAATATTATGTAACAATTATCTCTGATAAAAAATTCAGCTGTTTTCTTTCCCCCTCAAATTTACATTAATTTAGCAGACACATTCATCCAAATGTATAATTTATCCAATGAATGTATACAATTTATATTAATAGTTATTTGTAAGCAGATGGTACACATTCATTTAACTCATTAACTCATTCCCACAATTGAATGTATCTATTTGAGAATGGGTAACATGCATTAACTCTCATTGTTTTCCTCCGACTGCTTGACCCGAAGATCAACAATACTAAACTACAGCATTTGATACAAAAGGTCCACTGATGCTACTAACATATGTGGCTTTGCCATGGAAATGGTGATAAATTGGCTGGTGCATTTGAGGGAAGTGCACTTTAGTGATTTTTCATGACTGGTATGTCTCTTTGGTAAACTGACTCCCTCAGGGGTTTTCCTTTTTCTCAGTCTAGCTCCCTCTCCGACTTTAGAATGAAATGTGTCAGTGAACACTCCCCTTTGAATCAGAAAGGCTTCGGGTTTTATAAGTGGCCTTGCTTCACTAATATTGGCCCTGTTGGTAGCACTTCAAAGTAGGCCCAGTTGCAAAACTAAAAGATAATAAAGGAAACCTAGAAGTTTGGGAAGACACATTGGTCAGTGATAAGAAATACAATATTTTACGTTTAATTTCGATGTTATCTGTAATTTTAAAGGGGATATGTTTTTATACACCATTATATTCTTGCTATTCTTGAAGCCAGCTGACATTTGTGATGTTTATCACTGAGCATCTATGAAAGAAGGTGGTCCCATCGGCGAGGCCAACCACATGATTCTGCACATGAAGGGATTCTCAATGCAATTCAGAATGCCCAAGCTACTTAGGAGGCTTGCCAGTTGGCGAAGCACCAGTTCCAACTAGACTGTTCTGTTCTTTTACTGCATATTCATAGTTTTCAATGTCATGTTTACAGGGATCAACCCATCTGCAGTCAAATCCTTAGTGCAATCCTAGAGGAATTGCAATCTTTGTTGGCCAGACCAGTCGCAAGCCTTCTTGTCATCATGTAAGATGCAAATCACTGCTAGTGCCACGGTATGCAATTAGGCTAAGAGCCAGAAACCTAAATATATTAGTCAGTGAGTAGACTATCACATTAGCCTTGCTATTTATAGCATAATTGAATCTCACACCTGTCTTAAATGCTGGTATTTATGTTTGTTTTTGTTGCTCAAAAGGAGACAGCTAGGAAAATGGTATCTGGTTTCTAGTTTAATTTTAGAGATTGGATGTGGATGATTTGTACTATATTAGTTTCTCCTCTCACCAAGAGCTGGATATGTTAAGTAAATAAATTAATAACTGTGGCCAAAACAGGGAGTGTCACAGCCTGCCTGCATTCAGTGGTCCCCAAGCACTGCCAAGCTATCCTGGATGTCTGGACTGATCCGTGACCAGCTAACCCAACACTAATCAGGGCAGACAGCCTACAGTGAGAGATACACGCTTATATTTTTAGGCCTTCTTATTCTCTTATTCCTATTTGCCTCTCGCACACTAAGCAAGCCAAGTGGAGGAGGGGAAGGATTACTGCAGTGTAGATTCTGAGCTCTGTATTCTTCTTGTAAAGTGTTTCAAGAAATTTTGAAGAACTCCATAGTTTCCTTCATCCTGGGAAACATCCTGTGATATTTTTAGCAGTTTCTTGGAATTATTGGCCCTGCCCCACAGATTTCATATAAAGTTATCTCGCAATTCCTCTCTCTGTCGGGCAAGAGAAGAAAGTAAAGCAGCTACAGCAGAGAAAGGTTGAATCACCATAATGCTCATTATAACAGAAACATTGGTTAAAGGAAGTGGTTGTTGACAGAATCCTATAAAACTGCATTCACAAGTAAAACACATGGAAAAAACAAACCCCAGAGCAGCTCATTATTAGGGCTGGGAAGCAATTACTGGTTCTTTTTCAGTTCAGAACAACATCCATACAGGGCAGAAGTTGTAGTCTGATTTGCAAAATAGCCATGAGTTCATTCTTTGTCATAAACCTTACATTCCTTACAATTAATTTATCCGTATTCACTATACCTGCACATTTTTATTAAAGTCCTTTTATAAATTCCTGTTGTCTAGGATCCCGGAGACAGCCATGGGTGCAGCTTCAGAGGAGAGCCATCCGACCACCACTAAACACCTCCCAAATCACCCTCTCTGCAATGCTCACCTCTTCCCGCACTCAGTATGAGCTTGGGGGCTTTCCTTACCCCCTTGCCTTGGAGAACAACTCAACAGGTGAGTTTATCTGAACACCTTCCATGGAGTTTACTCATGGATCTAGAATTACTTTTTTCCCCATCATTTTATTAAATCATCATTGCTCAGAATACTGCAGTAAACAGAGGCTTGCAAAAGTGGCTTCATGGAGTTTAATGCATGTTTTGCTTTTACTGTCTGACTTGATTCAGGAATTAATAGTAGCTGGGTGGAGCTAAATGCTCTAGCGGCAATGTGTGCTCAGCTCACTAGTACCAACGGCACTGAGGTCCAGGTGTCAGAACCCATCCACATCTCCATCCCCCTTCCTTCTGATTCACCTCTCAAGACTGCCACCAGTGTCCCAGTATGGAGGTTCGACGACAAGACAGGTAAACAGCATTTGACAAAATTTTAGTTAAGCCTAAATAACAGTATGCAAATAGACAATTTTATCCCAAGTTACTCCTTACAGGGCTTAAACCAGAAACTACATCAGTCTGATCAGGAGGGTGATTACGAACACCCATATTAATGACACCATATTATATTCACCCTTTTGCTGATCCAGATTCTTAGAAAGTCCAGTACTGGATTGTCCAAACCGGCTCCAAGAAGGCCACTACCTTGACAAGTTTTTTCTTAATTAAACACCTGAACCAGCTAATCAAGGTCTTCTGGAATACTAGAAACTTCCAAGAGTGTTAGGGCAGATTGAAGCTAAATTCTATTGGACATTGGTCTTCCAGAAAAAGAATTGGACACCCCTGCAATAGTTCATGCAAATTGAGTCATAATATGAGGACATGGAGTAAAATTACAAAGGGCGTAACTCAACATTTTGAAGAGGGGTTTGTACTTGTAAATTGGTAAAAAGTGTACAAGAAGCAAGAGAGAAAGAAAGATGGAGAAAGGAATGGAATTTCTAGTTGAGACCCATTTAAGCAAATTCAGATAAAGTGAGTGTAGATGAAGTAAGTGTGCGGTACAAATCAAAGAAAGCTGTTAGGTCTTCTCACATTGGAGAGATAATAGCCTGACAATTCATAAAGCAGAAATCATCTCCAGACATTGACCCCATCACCGCACAGCTCCCAAAACAGGATGTGATTTAGTGCCTGGCAAGCTTTACAGAATTCCCTAGATCTTTCACTGATGCCAGCTTAATAAACAGAACAGCACTGATGGAAAAATCAATATGACTAAAAGAGGGTATCGGCGCACTTTCTGGCTTTACATTCAAGTCTTATTTTTCTGTACATTACTCTTTATACAGTTGCACGTCATTGCAGGTTATCTAGTACATCTGTTAAATTTTTTCATGTCTTCAACCCAATGTCTGAGCTGCTTATTAGGATCTCTCCTAAAGTGTGGTTAAAGATTCATTAAGCCTCTCTTAGCTCCACAGAGAAATCTCAAATGATTTTAACCTAAGCAGCTTAGTCTATGGCGACCTAATTCCAACTCCTTGTTTTACTCACCAATTACAGTATTGGTCAGGGAATGTAACCATGTCAAGTATGTAAAGTTTTGACAGATGGCCATCAAAGGGCATTAGATTAGACGTTGTTGTTTAGTGATTATTTTATTAGCCAGTATCCTATTTATGAAACTTTTGATTTGACATATTTTGTTGTCAGAGTATTTAAAATGTCATTAAGTCTTATACAGTTTGCACAGTCCTCTTTTAAACTAAGAAACAGGCATTTATTAGAATAATTTGGGCATAAGTGATGAGGTAAGCAAGAGCTTGTTTTAGAACAAAATAAATAAATTTTTTAGAGGATATGGTAGTTTAGTACATGGAGCGGCCCAAACAGTGCCTACCAGTTACCAGGATTCCAAAAGTCTTATCTAGATAGAGAATGCTAGATAGCTTTAGAGAAAGAAAACCCTGAATATTCAGTGTGTGTGTGGGTGATCAGAGAGAACTGTGTTTCAGAGAATCGTTAGTTCTGGAGAACAGGGGCCTGTATTCCTGAGTGGTGGGCGAGTGTGTTTTTGACCATGTGATAGATTCACATGGCCGAAAACTACGAAAGTCTGTATTGTCTTGTACTTTGCTCTGTAGACTGAAGAAACATGGATGTGGAGAATGCAGCTGCATTCTCACAGCACAACCAAGAGCCCTCAGTCACTCTCCGAGTCCCATTTACTAATACAGCATAAATATACATGATGTCACTGACTACTCAGTCCCAGCCAGCTGTTTTATCTAAAAAGGGTGGGGCCTGAACACCCCAGTGTGTTCAGATTATGAAAACATTCATTGTGTCCCAGAAATCTGCCATGTGGCTACTAAGACCCTGTTTGCTTTGGAGACAGATCACAGACAAAACAACCCATACAGAGAGAGCCGGATGCACATACATATGGTACTTCTAGGGGGTTACTATACTGGGAAAGCCCCCTGCTTTGGAGAGCAGGTCTCCCTGCTGAGCTGGACATATAGCACCTTCTAGTGTGCTTAATTACACATTGCATGCAGCTGCCTAGGTTGGTCTTGTTTTGTACCGTAGGTAACTGGTACTTATATGAAATATGAAATTATAAATAGCAGTATTTAATTTAATTTAAAAGTATAAGATTCCAATAAAATAGTTCAATGTTATTGTGGATATTATGTAGCCCTGGACCACAAAACCAGTCTTAAGTTGCTGGGGTATATATTTTTTTATTTAATGTATGGGTCAGAATTATTTCATTATTATTTCTTTTCTGGCAAAAATCATTAGGATATTGAGTAAAGATCATGTTCCATGAAGATATCTTGTAAATTTCCTACCATAAATATATAAAAATATATATATATATATTAGTAGTAATATGCATTGATAAGAACTTAATTTGGACAACTTTAAGGGCGATTTCCAGATTCCAGATTTTCAAATAGTTGTATCTTGGCCAAAGATTGTCCTATATCCTAACAAGCCATACATCAATGGAAAGCTTATTTATTCAGCTTTCACATGATGTATAAATCTCAATTTCAGAAAATTGACACTACTATTTGAAAATCTAGAATCTGAGGGTGCGATTTGAATAAAATCAAAGTACTGAGAAAATCGCCTTGTCCAATTGAATCCTTAGCAATGCATATTACTAATCAAAAATTAAGTTTTGATATAATTGCAGTAGGAAATTTACAAAATATCTTTGTGGAACATTATCTTTACATAATATCCTAATGGTTTTTGGCATATATGAAAATCAATCATTTTGAACCATACAATGATTTTTTGTAGACATTGCTACAAATATACCCCAGTGACTTAAGTTTTGTGCTCCAGGTTCACAAATGGTATAATATTTATTTATAGTTACAAGTTCATTTTGTATGCTCCAGTTGTAAATTCCTGCACAGAGAGAGCATTTCGTCTTCAGTGGAGGGAGACATTTGAAATCATATTTGTCAGCGTTCACCCTGTCAGAACATATTAACTCTCTTTTGTTTGGCCCTAGGGCTTGTTGCAAAATTTGTGCTCCTTACTGTCCAGCTTTGGTTCAACACATTACATTATCTGTGTGATTTTGAATATTGAAAGGTAACCTAGACTCATCCTAGATTGTAAATCCTAAAATTACTTTTTAATGAATAAAAGCTATTGAATGTGTGATCTGGCACAGTTTGGGTCTAATCTGTCCCTGGCGCACTGCCCATTCACATTTAATTGAGCCTTTCCTGTAAGCTGAAGCAAGATTTCATTGCATTTATCACTGTCTGCTCATTTTGTAATAAAGTCCTGGTTTGCTGCAGGTCTGTGGGTCAGAAGTGGTGCTGGATACATTAAAAAAGAGGGCACTCAGATGACCTGGAGTTTTGTGGCTCCAAATTTAGGATACTGGCTTGCAGCATTTCCCTCAACCTCAGGTGAGACCAGCAGCAGTTACACCGGTTGAAGTATTTACATTTTCCTTGATCACTAACCATTAAATTACACCAAATTACTTTAAAGAATCAGTTAATTCAGAAATGTTGGTTTAATATCTATATTCATCTTTATATTACATTATTTTCATCTGCCTGGTTTACTTTTGGTTTAATTAGTTATATATTATGGGTAGAATAAAAAAAAATCTTATTTTTGTGTTAAAGGAGCAGGCCTGAACACCTCTGGTCTAAGGGACATCACTACCTACCACACTATTTTCCTGCTAGCGATTCTGGGTGCCATGGCCCTGCTAGTGCTTATTCTGCTGTGTTTGCTACTGTACTACTGCAGGTACCGTTGCTCTGTGTGTACATTTGTTGTGTGCCTGAAAAAGTGATTAATAGCTTATTCTTGTAGGCTTGGCCTTAGCAAGATGTACAACCCATGTCATAGCAAGACTTTTATATAGGCATACACAGAAGTCTTGCCATGAGCTTAAGACCACTTCCATAAGCAAAATGAGCAATTCAACAAACTATATTTGAATTTGTCATTATTTTGGTAAAACTGTAGTAAGTAGCTATGTTAACACGAGTAATAAATGTTTTCTTTATCTTTATATGCATATTTGGTATAAATATCTAACAGATATTATTATAATGTTTCAGGAGGCGGTGTCTAAAACCTAGGCAGCATCGCCGTAAAATGTACCTCTCATCCACTCTTGAAAGCTCAAAGAGAGACCAGGGGACATCCACTTCCCAGCTAAATCTCATCAGCGGTGGACACATGGAGACGGCCTCATCGGCTGCCGACCATGATGGCATCAGATCTGACCTTTCCTCCAACCGTGATCTCCACAGCTCTCGAGAGGACTTCTTTAGACATGGCCCTATCCAGAGACCACGCAACTCTAGGATGAATGCTGACACAAAGCAAGGAGAGAGCTACCCATTGAAGACCACTCACTCCTCAAAGACAGGAACTCGAGACCCACTCCTGCAGGAAGACTTTAGCAAAGGTTACAGCTCTGCGGAGGACTCTGATGAGCGCAGATACCATCATCACAATGCTAAAGACAACCAAGGCTATTCATCAGACCCACCATCACCACCTCCACTTTTGCCACCATTTTACTGGCCACTATCAGGATCACAGTCGGGACAGCAAGCCACCAGAGTATTATGCATCGGCAGGGGATCCCTTGGTCATTTCACCATTCGATTCCCATGTGTTTTTCTGTTCTCTTCTAGCATCTTTGTAGTCAGAATCAGTCTCTGGGTCTTCTCTCTGGATCTGTGTTTTTGAATTATTGTGCTGGTGCAGCAGCTCTCAGCACCACAGGGAAGGAACGGATGAGTCCAGAGGTCTTGTGGGAGAAATAAAGGGCAATGAGAGTTCAGGCCAGAGGAAACTTATCTTTAATCATTTCAGATTCTCTCTCTCTCTGTGTCTCTCTCTGTCTCTCTCTCTCTCTCTCTCTCTCGATCGACCTGAACATGCCATGCCATTTCTCTTCTAAATGGAGGAACGGCCCTGAATAATCCCATGTACTCATTTGCTTTGTGTTTATCCGTCTGTTCGGTTCATCTCATCCATTGTTCATCTCATCTGTAGTTCCATGCAAGAGGTTTTTACCAACATTTACCATTAAAGCCTTTATGACTTTATGATGACTATACACAGCTACAACTCTTTAATCCTTGTCATTTATAAATGGACTTTAAGTCTACAGCACAACAAAAAAAAAACGTAACCATGTTAGAACCCAATAATTAAGACAAACAAGGTTGGACAGGCACATCACGTGGTTTCGCGGATCCTCCTGGTGTGAGTTGGCCCATGCAGTGTGAATAAGGGGTCAGAAAACTATGCTCCTCAGCAAGTAACTTAACCCTTGTGGGTTGTTGGGGACGTTTTCGTCCACTAGGGGGTAAAGTTGAGTCTTATTTTGGCCACAACTTTTTCTTTGTTTGAGCTAATGGAATGATTTTTGGTGAGAAATCTTATTTTGACCCATATTTTGGGAAAATGCTTTGAATTTTTTAAAAAAACTCAACGGTACACTGTGGGCAAATTCACTACCCTTTCGAGTTGTTCGTGGATGAAAACATCCACTAAATTAAACTGCTGTAAAAATGTACCAGATGAATATTTTTTTCAAATTTTGCATAACTCTATTAATCAACCTCAGTCCTGATCAAAACTACCAAATGTTTAAAACAATTCCAAGATTTTAACTTTTTAATTACCAAGTTCATAAATGATGTCACTGATTTGGGGGGAAAAAACACACAAAATTACATATTTTCAATATAAAAAGTGATTGTGGACTGGATATTTTTTTACCTTTTATCACAGTCTTGGGCATGTCAAAGATTAGTAGCAACATTGGCTTTGATGCATTGTTAGTTTTTGTGCAGCATTAGATTTAAATTTTTTCTCCCTAATTAGTTGTTGGTGGCTGTTTTTGCCCCATTGACTTCCATTATAATGACATTTTTTGAGTTCAAAGCCATGACACCATATAATCATGCATTCTTGATTGTTTGTGGTTTTCCCTTTTGGGAAGAGGTAAAAAAATATATATTTTAAAGTTGATCACTAGGTGGGACCATTAACCCTTTAGATAGGCCTGTGCAAAAAAAAAAGGATAGTTTCTGGCTTGTATATGGAGTTATATGGAGTATAACAGCAAATTATAGTGTTTGTGTGTGTGTGAGATTCTTGATTGTTGGTGGTTTTCCCTGTTGGGAAGAGGTAACATTTGTTATTTTTTACAGTTGATCACTAGGTGGGACCATTTACCCTTTAGATAGGCCTATGAAAAAAAGACTTAGTTTCTGGCTTGTATATGGAGTTATATGGAGTATAATAGCAAATTATAGTGTGTGTGTGTGAGAGAGAGAGAAAGAGAAAGAGAGGTGTGAGAGAGACCTTTGTGCACTTACCTTGATGTACAGTATCGTAAAAAATCCAAATATGCACCTCATGCTCTCAGAATTACATGGAGTAAACAATAAAAAAAGAAATGTGTTTATTCAGCTGCTGCCTTTTGATGGTGAAAAGTACAGATGGCCTATATGTGAAATGTTCGTCTTTTCTTGATGGTAAAGCCAGTTTAAAACCTTAAAATCCTGTAAAAAAAATCTACTTCGCATCAAATTTATGAACAATGTATTATGAACCAAAATGCAATACCAACTTTAAATAAGCGGCAGCTCGCTGGAGGGGTCAAGCTGCATAATCATTTCTAAAACTTCAGTACAAGTTGCTTGCTGCTCTTCTCACCATTAAATGACCAGCACGATGCCATGCAAGTGTTTAAATCCATGTACTTTGCTTTTGTTTAGTCTATTCCCTTGTCAAGTCTGACGTCACGTAGCAGCGCTTCCATGTTCAAATCAGTTACCACGAGAAAACAACAAAAGGTGCTAATATAAACTCACAATGTGATAGAATACTAGTGAAAAAGTTATAATCTTAACCTTTAACTCCATACCGAAGTCCCTGATAGCCAGACAATGAAAATATAAACATAAAAATATATATATAAAATTATTTGTGTTTGGGACACTGTGAGCACGGAGACTGTAGAGTATATCGTAAGTTTGAAAGCGTTTAGCTTAAATTATCAATATGAATAAACAATGCTCATAAACTGCTGCTGAGGTCATATTCTCAAGTGAAGCGAGTTGAGGCCTGGAACCGGAAACAGCGCCTCTTACGTCATCACTTAACAACCGAATACTTTCACCACCATTAAAAGGCAGCAGGTGCATAAATACACTTTTGTTTACTCCATGTAGTTCTTAGAGCTGAGGTGTACATTTTGATTTTCTGAAATACATCAAGGTAAGTGCGCAAAGGTCTCTCTCACACACACTCTGTCTCTCTCTTTCTCAAACACACACACATACACACACAATATATTATACTATTATACTCCATGTAGCTTCATATACAAGTCAGAAACTAAGCTTTTTTTGCACAGGCCTATCCAAAGGGTTAATGGTCCCACCTAGTGATCAACTGTAAAAATAACAAATGTTACCTCTTCCCAACAGGAAAACCACCAACAATCAAGAATCTCACACACGCACAAACACTATAATTTGCTATTATACTCCATATAACTCCATATACAAGCCAGAAACTAAGCCTTTTTTTGCACAGGCCTATCTAAAGGGTTAATGGTCCCACCTAGTGATCAACTGTAAAAATGACAAATTTTACCTCTTCCCAAAAGGGAAAACCACAAACAATCAAGAATGCATGATTATATGGTGTCATGGCTTTGCAATCAAAAAATGTCCTTATAATGGAAGTCAATGGGGGAAAAACAGCCACCAACAACTAATTAGGGAGAAAAAAATGTAATCTAATGCTGCACAAAAACTAAAAATGCATCAAAGCCAATGTTGCTATTAATCTTTGACATGCCCAAGACTGTTATAAAAAGTTTAAAAAAAAAAAAAATCCAGCCACAATTACTTTATATATTGAAAATAAGTCATTTTGTGTGTTTTTTTCCCCCAAATCAGTGACATCATTTATGAACTTGACAATTAAAGAGTTAAATTATTGGATTTTTTTTAACATTTGGTAGTTTTGATCAGGACTGAAGTTGATTAACAGATTTATGCAAAAAAAATAGAAAAAAAAATATGAATGTGATACATTTTTACAGCAGTTTAATTGAGTGGATGTTTTCATCCACAAACAACTCGAAAGGGTAGTGAATTTGAACAATCCACAAGGGTTAGTTTATGCTTTAACCACTAGAGGGCTTAGTGTAAATGTTTTTTTTTTTTTTCATAAAACATACAATGCAATTGAACATCGAAGAAAGCCAACAGAAGTGGGGGATACATATTGCAGATCTTACTAAATTCACTGTAATGTACAGCTGTTAATGACTTGAAATACATGCACATGTGTATTGAGTGATGCATCAGTTTTTGACGGACGCTGATATTCACTAAAAGAACATTCTGCTAAACATCTTGTTTTGTTTCAACAGAAAATGAAAGTAACACAAGTTTGGAACAACTTTAAACCAGTGTTATTTTAGTGTTATTTATTTAGTATTATAGTATTTATTAATATTTATTTTGGTTTGGTTTTAAGATTTTCAGTATTTCCAATGTTTTGTAAGTGACAAAGCAACCTTTATAATTTAGTATAGTATATATATATATACAGTATATATATAAAGTATATGTGTGTGTGTGTGTCTGTGCGTCTTTGTGTGTGTGTGTTTTTCATTCATTTTATTAGTAATTTTTAATACTCATCCAATCGGAGGCAACTTTTATTTGGTTGTTAAGTGATTCTTCACTTGAGAATACGACCTCAGCAGCCATTTATGACCACTTTTTATTCATATTAATAATTTAAGCTAAATGTTTTCAAACTTATGGTGTACACTACAGTCTCCATGCTCACAGCGTCCCAAACACAAATATTTTTTATATTTATTTATTTATCACCATACTTCCATCTTTTCACCTCCAACAAGCCAGTCCCCCTTGTCTTTCCTCTCTATCTATTTCTCTCTCTGTCTTTCTCTTTCTCACTCTCACTCTGTTTGTCAGGAGCTGTCAGTCAGTATAAATTACTTTAGACTCCGGGTACAGAAAGGGGGAGTGTTAGTGTTTTTACAAGAATAAAAGAAGAGACAGGTGTAAATGGTGTAAACAGAGATACAAGTTAATGATGAGTGTGATATTTAAACAGAGAAGATGTCAGCAAAGCAAATTATGTCTGTAGCTCCGATACATTTACAGGCATTTACATGTACAGCCAAGGGATGCACAATACTGCAATTCTGACCAACACCAATACATCATTCCCAGATGCATTAACTATATATCATGTAATTATCTCGATTAAGATATATGATGGTCAAAGTAGCCTAATAATGTAATCAATTAACCATGCCTAAAAATCTGTCTGTTTACTTAAGTAACTGATATGGGTGTCATGCCATAACATATTTTTAATACAACTGACTTTATTTTAAATATGAATTAATTTACATAATCAAAGAAAATTTTCAATGACAGTTTATAGAGTCCAGTCACTCTCAAAAACTCCCATTAAAATCACTGAATCTGTTAACACTGTGAAATCAATATCTTATTTACAGATTTGTACACGCATCTGCACTTTGTTGTTTCTGACGAGAGAATTCGCCAGAAAGAGGTATTCATTTAACGAGCAAATGAAGGAGGCACCAATATTTCAGCGATGACTCATCGGAACACCTCTGATTGGACATTGCATTCATAAACTCAACAGAGTCTTGTGTGCTTGGTTATAATGCACAGTGATAAAAACACGTCTGTCTCTGCCTCAGCACCAGCCAGCGAACACGGATCTGAATATGATTTGCTGAACATTCTCACGCCGATGTGATAGAGAAAAATAGAGAAAATATTAATCGGCTATTTTTTGCTTTTTGGAAGCTGCATTCAACTTGGCTCCCTCTGTTATAAGTTACACGTACAACAAACTAATGTCATAGTGGTATCGTGGTATCGTGTACTCGAATGTAGCCTAAGTTATACCTGTCGGACCGTGGACAGCACACGCTGTGTACATCTAATAAATATCTTCATCGCTAGCAAACAATAGCCTTTACAGATTTGCTTTCAATTCAAACTCTTCATGTTCTAAAACTCTCTGTTACAACTCTGGTGAACCGCTTCAGACGCTCAGCGCGCGGCAGGGAACAAATCATTCAAACTGATCACAAACCAATTCATTGGTTTGCCAACTGGTTTGATCAAGCCTTTGAACAGAACTGAATCAAAAGAATTAATCATTCACGAATGGGCATCACTCATTACCCAGAGAAAAGTATACGGAGCATTTGGAAAAACTGAAGCATTTATAACTTTTATTGCATTAAGATAAAGTAACGAGAGGAGCGTCGCCCACAGTAACGAAGTAAAAGTACAGATTTTTTTTCCAAAAGATTTACTTAAGTAAGATTAAAAGTACCCATCTTTAAATATACTCCATAAGTATTAGTTACCCAAAAAAAAGTAAAATGTAACGAAGTAAATGTAACAAATAAATGTAACTCGTTACTACCCACCTCTGCTTTTTGACTAGTTGACTAGAAAAATCTTTTGTCAGGACAGGCCTACTTTGCACAAGGAACCAATCCATTTTTAAAATAAAATGACATTATGAAAAGTGCAACTGCAAATCACTTCATGCTGCATTGCACGAATTGTGCATGTGTTATGAGTCAAATGCTTTTATTTTCTTTTATTTTTGGGGGGTGCTATGGGGGTGCTTTGGTCTTCTGGGGTGCTGAAGCACTGCTAGCCCCTCCCTAGCATCGCCCATTACTGACACACCTGATTCAACTCAGCAGTTCATTAGTAGTAGACTTTAAGACCTGAAGTGGGCCAAAAAAAGTATAGAGTTGTGAGAAATAAGGTGCTATAAAATGCATTGATACAATATTTTAAATTTTTCTCAGGTGTCTGCAGAGTGTCTATGTGAAGTTTTATCTCAAAATACCCACAGATAAAAAATGTTAGCTTAAAATTTTTTAGCTTTAGCTTTTTTTTATTGGAAAACAAAATATGACGCGTGATGACTTTTGTCTGGAGTCTGGACATTTTTGCATGAAGCGTTGGTATCTTTGCCCAACTCCAGCACTAAACAGATCCCCATTTGTGAGGCAGTCCAGAGTAAAATATTAGCACAAATGTATAGGACTTTT